>NC_136071.1:21428487-21475987 GCF_964261635.1 Lissotriton helveticus | reverse complement strand
AGCATGGCCTTCTTACCATCCTTTTGATTGGATGACTTGTATCCTTCCACTGCTTACATTCTGGGGACTACCCTGGGACAGCACGTGGGTTTTCTTGCTCTCATGTGCGGCTTCCCCCATCAAATGTCAGTCACCCTGCATGCGCCCCATGTCACTTCCTACTGCCCCAGGTAGGGTCTGATTTAAATATTGGCGTACGGGTTACTCGAATATCCTGTCTGCCGAAATATAAATCCCATAGGATATTATGAGATTTATATTTTGGCAGATGGAATATCCGCCAATGTTGTGACTGTGTAACCCATCTGCTCAAATTTAATTCAGGCCATTAGCAATGTTTAATTTGAGCTGGTGGTTGCCGGTGGGGGGCATGGCACTTACTTTTGGGGGATGGCACTTATTTTTCTGCATCAGGCATTTACTGAAAGCAAAAGGCACATATGGGAAAGACAGAGAAAGAGAAAGATGGAAAAGCGTCATAAAGGGAGAAAGCAGAGCTGCAAGAGTGAGCTGGAGGGGCAAGGAGTGGCTGTAAATGGATTAAAGAGGCCCAGGATGACTTTAGGATTACGCTGCCTCAGTATTCTGTCCTTGCACATTTAATTGCAGCAGCCACATATTTCAGAGAAGAGCTTTGGGCACCGGCACGTTTATATTTACAAATTAAGCACTGGCCTTTAGTCTTTTAATTCGACCATGCCGAACTTTATTTTTGCTTTTTATATTTTTAATTACCCCCCCTGCCCAAGTTCCCCCATATTTCTCCTATCCCTCCTGTCATGATCCTTTTTTAACAACATTTTTGTAGGCCCTAACTGCTGCCATTTTTTAAAAATAAAATTGGCTTCCATATGCATTTACGAATTTTTCTTTATTGTCACTCCAAGATTAGTGTCTGCCATCTAGAATGGTAAGTGAAAAAAATCAAAAAATCATGGCTGCATCATGTAGAATTCATCACCACGCTAGGTCACGATCATGTTACATGTATGTGACATGTTGTTGCACTTCTTATTTTCTTTTTGCTGATGGTCAATTAGCTTTGGATAAACCGCACAATAATCTTCAACCTAAACCTAACTCTTACGAAAACTCTAGGGGCGTATTTACAAGCCCCTATCACCACTACAATGTCATTTTCAGTTACATTATGATGGCGAAAGGGGCCTCGTCTTATTTACAAGGCAGCGTTAAGCCAAGCTGCCTAGTGAATAAGTCACCCTTTCACACTGTACTTAGCGTGAAAGGGGAGGGCAATGGGTTGTGGTGGGCGTTTCACTGCAACACCCATTGACTTAGGCGCTGCCTCCTAATTACAAGGGTAGCGTAAATAGGAGGGAGCGCCAATATTAAGACCAGGCAAAACCTAATCTTAAACAGGTGAAAAGATGAGAACTGTTTTTGCTCTTTCTATGTGTGCTGCCTTGAAAAAGCAAATTACCTGACAGGGGTTTTCTTGTTCTGTATCTGCATCCGATGCGGTTAGCTTGTTCTTTATCTCCATCTGATGGGGTAGCTTCTTTGGTATCTGTGCCTGACAGGGTTATCTTGTTCTGTATCTCCATCTGATGGGGTTAGCTTGTTCTGTATCTGTTTCTGATTGGGTTAGCTTGTTCTGTATCTGCATCTGATGAGGTTAGCTTGTTCTGTATCTGCAGCTGATGGGGTTAGCTTGTTCTGTATCTGCATCTCATTGGGTTAGCTTGTTCTTTATCTGTATCTGATGGGGTAGCTTCTTTGGTATCTGTGTCTGACAGAGTTATCTTGTTCTGTGTCTCCATCTCATGGGGTTAGCTTGTTCTGTATCTGCATCTCATGGGCTTAGCTTGTTCTGTATCTGCAGCTGATGGGGTTAGCTTGTTCTGTATCTGCAGCTGATGGGGTTAGCTTGCTCTGTATCTGTATCTGATGGGGTTATATGCTCTGTATCTGTTTCTGATGGGGTTAGCTTGTTCTGTATCTGCATCCGATGAGGTTAGCTTGTTCTTTATCTGTATCTGATGGGGTAGCTTCTTTGGTATCTGTGTCTGACAGGGGTATCTTGCTCTGTATCTCCATCTCATGGGGTTAGCTTGTTCTGTATCTGCATCTGATGAGGTTAGCTTGCTCTGTATCTCCATCTGATGGGGTTAGTTTGTTCTTTATCTCCATCTGATGGGGTTAGCTTGTTCTTTATCTCTATCCGATGCGGTTAGCTTGTTCTTTATCTCCATCTGATGGGGTAGCTTCTTTGGTATCTGTGTCTGACAGGGTTATCTTGTTCTGTATCTCCATCTGATGAGGTTAGCTTGTTCTGTATCTGTTTCTGATTGGGTTAGCTTGTTCTGTATCTGCATCTGATGAGGTTAGCTTGTTCTGTATCTGCATCTGATGGGGTTAGCTTGTTCTGTATCTGCATCTCATGGGGTTAGCTTGTTCTGTATCTGCAGCTGATGAGGTTAGCTTGTTCTTTATCTGTATCTGATGGGGTAGCTTCTTTGGTATCTGTGTCTGACAGGGTTATCTTGTTCTGTGTCTCCATCTCATGGGGTTAGCTTGTTCTGTATCTGCATCTCATGGGCTTAGCTTGTTCTGTATCTGCAGCTGATGGGGTTAGCTTGTTCTGTATCTGCAGCTGATGGGGTTAGCTTGCTCTGTATCTGTATCTGATGGGGTTATATGCTCTGTATCTGTTTCTGATGGGGTTAGCTTGTTCTGTATCTGCATCCGATGAGGTTAGCTTGTTCTTTATCTGTATCTGATGGGGTAGCTTCTTTGGTATCTGTGTCTGACAGGGGTATCTTGTTATGTATCTCCATCTCATGGGGTTAGCTTGTTCTGTATCTGCATCTGATGAGGTTAGCTTGCTCTGTATCTCCATCTGATGGGGTTAGTTTGTTCTTTATCTCCATCTGATGGGGTTAGCTTGTTCTTTATCTCTATCTGATGGGGTTAGCTTGTTCTTTATCTCCATCTCATGGGCTTAGCTTGTTCTGTATCTGCATCTGATAGGGTTAGCTTGTTCTGTATCTGCAGCTGATGGGGTAGCTTCTTTGGTATCTGTGTCTGACAGGGTTATCTTGTTCTGTATCTCCATCTCATGGGGTTAGCTTGTTCTGTATCTGCATCTCATGGGCTTAGCTTGTTCTGTATCTGCAGCTGATGGGGTTAGCTTGTTCTGTATCTGCATCTCATGGGGTTAGCTTGTTCTGTATCTGCAGCTGATGGGGTTAGCTTGTTCTGTATCTGCAGCTGATGGGGTTAGCTTGTTCTGTATCTGCATCTCATGGGGTTAGCTTGTTCTGTATCTGCAGCTGATGGGGTTAGCTTGTTCTGTATCTGCAGCTGATGGGGTTAGCTTGTTCTGTATCTGCTTTTCATGGGGCTAGCTTGTTCTGTATCTGCAGCTGATGGGGTTCGCTTGTTCTGTATCTGCATCTCATGGGGTTAGCTTGTTCTGTATCTGCATCTCATGGGCTTAGCTTGTTCTGTATCTGCATCTCATGGGCTTAGCTTGTTCTGTATTTGCACCTGATGGGGTTAGCTTGTTCTGTATCTGCAGCTGATGGGGTTAGCTTGTTCTATATCTGCAGCTGATGGGGTTAGCTTGTTCTGTATCTGCATCTCATGGGGTTAGCTTGTTCTGTATCTGCAGCTGATGGGGTTAGCTTGTTCTGTATCTGCAGCTGATGGGGTTAGCTTGTTCTGTATCTGCATCTCATGGGGTTAGCTTGTTCTGTATCTGCAGCTGATGGGGTTAGCTTGTTCTGTATAAGCAGCTGATGGGGTTAGCTTGTTCTGTATCTGCATTTCATGGGGCTAGCTTGTTCTGTATCTGCAGCTGATGGGGTTAGCGTGTTCTGTATCTGCATCTCATGGGGTTAGCTTGTTCTGTATCTGCATCTCATGGGGTTAGCTTGTTCTGTATCTGCATCCCATGAGGTTAGCTTGTTCTGTATCTGCATCTGATGAGGTTAGCTTGCTCTGTATCTCCATCTGATGGGGTTAGCTTGTTCTGTATCTGCAGCTGATGAAGTTAGCTTGTTCTTTATCTCCATCTGATGGGGTTAGCTTGTTCTTTATCTCCATCTGATGGGGTTAGCTTGTTCTTTATCTCCAACTCATGGGGTTAGCTTGTTCTGTATCTGCATCTGATGAGGTTAGGTTGCTCTGTATCTCCATCTGATGGGGTTAGCTTGTTTTTTATCTCCATCTGATGGGGTTAGCTTGTTCTTTATCTCCATCTGATGGGGTTAGCTTGTTCTTTATCTCCATCTGATGGGGTTAGCTTGTTTATCTCCATCTCATGGGGTTAGCTTGTTCTGTATCTGCATCTGATGGGTTAGCTTGTTCTGTATCTGCATCTGATGCGTTAGCTTGTTCTGTATCTGCATCTCATGGGGTTAGCTTGTTCTGTATCTGCATCTCATGGGCTTAGCTTGCTCTCTATCTCCATCTGATGGGGTTAGCTTGTTCTTTATCTCTATTCGATGGGGCTAGCTTGTTCTTTATTTCCATCTAATGGGGTTAGCTTGTTCTGTATCTGCATCTGATGGGTTTAGCTTGCTCTGTATCTATATCTAATAGGGTTAGCGTGCCCTGTATCTGTATCTGATTGGGTTAGCTTGTTCTTTATCTCCATTCGATGGGGCTAGCTTGTTCTGTAGCTGCATCTCATGGGTTAGCTTGTTCTGTATCTGCATCTCATGTGGTTAGCTTGTTCTTTATCTCCATCTGATGGGGGTATATGGTCTGTATCTGTTTCTGATTGGGTTAGCTTGTTCTGTATCTGAATCTCATGGGGTTAGCTTGTTCCGTATCTGCATCTGATGGGGTTAGCTTGTTCTGTATCTGCATCTCATGGGTTAGCTTGTTCTTTATCTCCATCTGATGGGGTTAGCTTGTTCTTTATCTGCATCTCATGGGTTAGCTTGTTCTTTATCTGCATCTCATGGGTTAGCTTGTTCTTTATCTCCATCTGATGGGGTTAGCTTGTTCTTTATCTGCATCTGATGGGCTTAGCTTGCTCTGTATCTGTATCTGATGGGGTTAGCTTGTTCTTTATCTCCATCTGATGGGGTTAGCTTTTTCTTTATCTCCATCTGATGGGGTTAGCTTTTTCTTTATCTGTATCTGATGGGGTTAGCTTGCTCTGTATCTGTATCTGATGGGGTCATATGCTCTGTATCTGTTTCCGATTGGGTTAGCTTGTTCTGTATCTGCATCTCATGGGGTTAGCTTGTTCTGTATCTGCATCTCATGGGGTTAGCATGTTCTTTATCTTGAGACAGATCAAACACAAGCTACTATTTGCTCAGGAAATGAACTGATTAAATGGAATTAACATGTTTGACACATGCCGGCCTAATAATACAATCCTGTATTAAACCATAATTATATGGAGAGTTGACAGATTTAAAATTAAAACATGAGGGTAGGAAATTCGGCTTTTTAAGTATAGGAAGGACTCAAATCCAAAAATTATGAGTATGTATTTTACTCACAACCCCATCAAAGTTACTTGAGAGTTTTGGAGATGTATTAGTCTTCATGGCTCGGGCCTCAGGGACACTACCTTCGCCCCCAACAATGATCATTGAATGAACCTAATGTGGTTATTGTGCTAACAGCCTCTTTCCAGGAAGCAGCTCTTGTTTTTATGTTGGGAGCTGTTTTTGTAAACAACAGGAGCTCTGCCAAGTCCCAGTAGCTCAGCAGATCTGAAGGCCCTTGTTTTGTTTCCCAAGACTGACACCCAGAGCAAAGGGTGTCTTCAGAAGCAGTACAGCTAGGCCCAGATTTATGCCGACTCACACAACGCTACGCTGTGTTGCATGAGAAAAAGTTGTGTTGCATTTACCAACGTTTTTGCCTCATGGATGCAGTGTATTTACAATACAGCTCACCACGATGCAGTGGTGATGAATAGTCATTTTTGCGGCGGAGCGCACCATAACAAAACTCCTTCTTATGTAACGCAAATCAGAGTTAAGTTGCGTGACTCAGCCCAGATGTACATCGCACACGAGGGAACGGCATCGCGGTTCAGCACAAAAAGTGATGCCGTTTCACACATTGTTTTCACACTTTCCGCATGGCGAATAAGGAGAACGTTTCTCCCAGGACGACCATTGCAGTGATAGAGGCGCGGGCCTGTTGGGCAGCAGAATAAGAAAACTTAGGGGCATATTAGCAAGAGCCTAGTTAAAATTATCGCCGCTTTAGCGGCAGGAAACTGCCGCTAAAACGGCGATAATGGGCTTGCTAATATGCGTTATAGATATCCAATAGAAGCCCAGGTTAGATGTCCTGTACATGAAACCTGGGCTTCTATTGGAATTCTATAACGCATATTAGCAAGACCATTATCGCCGTTTTAGCGGCAGTTTCCTGCCGCTAAAGCGGCGATAATTTTAACGAGGCTCTTGCTAATATGCCCCATTGTCTCTTGTACAAGAAGAAAGAATAACCTATTTGCGTTATTACCTTTAAAAAAGCAACACAATACCGCACAATGCTCTGCCTTGCCTTACTTTTCGTCAGAGTGGCATATCTTGGATGGTGTGTGGACGTTCACGTATATACATACGCACGTTCATATAGACACACGTTCACCTACTTATAGTCATCGTTTAGAAGGCAAATCCCACACCTACCTGAGGCTGTGGAAACCCTGATAACATATGTGATAAAGTTCACGTTTGTTTCATCT
This sequence comes from Lissotriton helveticus, assembly GCF_964261635.1. Taxonomy (NCBI): domain Eukaryota; kingdom Metazoa; phylum Chordata; class Amphibia; order Caudata; family Salamandridae; genus Lissotriton; species Lissotriton helveticus. The sequence goes on along the minus strand of NC_136071.1, from coordinate 21,469,296 downwards.
TTGCACATGTGCTGCTTTGTGATGCACATGCATAATAACAACAGTTGCATTTGGCAGGGTGTGCCCAGATGTGGCCCCCTTGCCCACTTTGCCACTGGATTCAAGCTAGCCTGGCTGATGAGCAGTGTTACCCCGAAACTGGTCGCAAGGTGCTTGTTTCCGGTCCAGTGAAGACCTGGTTTGGCAGTGTGTGGTGGACTGTTCCTATGAAGCACAGGGTCAAGACTGATTTGCATATGGCTGGGTCAGAACTGGGGTGGTGAAGTGAGCTAAAGAATGATGATGGATTCAACCCAGATCAGTGACTGAGGGTGAGTGACTGAAACGTTTGAGTGCCCCGTCCATCATCCCCTTGTGTTCTCCAAGTATTATAAAATACCTTTTGTTATGTACTCTCTTTTACGCAATGCATACATTCAAATTCAGTAATTGTGGAGTGTGAAATGTTCCTCCACTGAAAAATAACTCAGTTCCTGGAAATTTGGAATGAAAATAAGAAACAGACACCTCATGTAAAGAACATCAACATTGAACATTTACTGTAAATTCCAAGTGATCAAAGTATGCATCTGCGTGCACCTTTGTGTAGCATACCAAATACTGTTTGCAAATATGAAAGCATACTTTATGTTTTTGAAGGTAGAAATGTAGAAATACCTGTACCACTCGTTTAGTTAACATTTCAAACAAACATTAGCACTGTGCTATTTGACAGTTTGAATGTGCTCCCACTTACATTGTAACTGCACCTAGACAAATAAGCCTTTAGCTTGGATAGGTGATGTAAGTTAAAACTAATAGTATTTACTTTACTGCTTTTGGTATATATTCAATATTTGTATAATAATCTAAAATTAAAAAAATATATATAGTTGTAAAATGTGGTACTCCCTGTTCCTGCAGGTGGTCACCACCCTTTTGAAGAGGAGGAGATGGCTAGCTACAGTGATCCCACTCTGTAATTCTGGATTAGAAGCAGACTTTATATAATGTTATTTGGCAAGTACAGCATTTAAGTGGGCATACTGTTGTGTACCAATTTGTGAAATCATGCACAAATTCTAAAAACACTGCACTATACGTCAGCATTGATTTGTGTCATATTGATTTGCAGGCAAAAGAAATAACTGTGAGACTGACTTCAGCCCTAGAATTGCTAATATGTGCTGCAACACTGCATCTACCAAACTGATTTACCAGCAGTGCCACAGAGATGCAGAGTTGTATGGTTGAAACATTTCTAAAGCATGTCTCGGGTAGCCTGTCTACATGCACCCCTGGACTTTGTGATGGGTAGTCCAACACTGCCACCCTTGATCCACAGTGCAAGATTGCCTGTGTGATGCTAAGACTACTTTTTATGCTGAAAGTGGTTTCTTCCTGCACAAAAAAAATACACTTCTTATACTGCTTCTTTGTATGGGTGCTAAATATTGTTGCACACATTGAAAGAGGAATAAACAATCAGGGATTCCAAGATTAGTTTATGTTATGTAAGGTTATGAGAAAGTTTAAAGCCCACTATAACCCGGGAAGGTATCCTGGCTCTGAGAGGGTGTGGGTCTAGGCTTGCATGGGGCGGGCGGGAAGGAATCTCGAAAGAGCCATGTCTTACGCTTCTCGCACAGATCAGTAATTTGGGAGGGGGCTCTGTTGTGTGATGGGGGGTCGTTCCGTGCATTATGAGCTATGCAGGAGAAGGACCGGCCTCTAGGTCTGGTTTGGCGATGCATGTGATGCGTGCAGTGGGAGTCCAGCTGAGGGGAGGTGTCTGGATGGTTTGGGGAAGGAGAGGTGGCTATTGAGGTATGCTGGGTCAATGTTGTATAGTGCTTAGAAGGTGTGTGAGGATTCTGAACTGTGGTTACTTGTGTATATGGATGTATGACGGTACAACGCGTGCTTTTGCAACGCATGCCGTTACCACGCAGGTTTTACAACGCAAGTCGTTACAACAACGACTTGCGTTGGGGGGCGCTGGATAGTGAATAGTTTAATTTACTATTCCAACTCCAGTCCCCGTGGATAGTAGGGAAGGTGTTGGATAGTAAATGAAACTATTCCCTATCCAACAGCGCCCTCCAGCGCAAGTCGTTGTAACGACTTGTGTTGTCAAACCTGCGTGGTAATGGTACCACGATGTAAAAGTTTTGTCGTAAAGGATGTTTCCCGTGTATATGAAGCCAGGAGAGGTCCTTGCAATGCGGTGTGATGTGTGTGGGCATGGAAGTTTAAATGTGATTTTTCTCTTGATTTCTGTATTTTGTCAGACAACTGGTGAGTTGTTAGCTGATCCCAATCTAGAGGTTGTCCCCCTTTAGTCCAGCGTGCTTGTGTGAGGGCTGGCCTGGAGACATTTGAAGATGTCATTAGCATCTTCAAGGTGTTCAAACCTGAATGTTGGAACAGCGTGGACTTGGGCGGTCATAGTCAGTATGTTATTTCTGATGATCATATGATTCTTTATGTAAAAGCTGGGGGTGGTTGTGGGTCAGAGTTCAGCGGGCTACCAAGTGGAGTCCCACGGTTAGTATAGATTTAAGATTTATATGCTTATAGATATTTTTACAATTTAGATGTGTGTTTTAGAGGGAGAGGGAATAATGTGCACGTATGCGTTATAGATTGCAATGTTGTAGTAAATGTTTAGCGAGTTTTTTAAATGTGTAGGTAGTTTTATGTGTTTTAAAAATAAATCTAAGTAGATATTTAGGTGTGGAGGTGGACTTTTAGTGAGTATATCATGAGTAGTTTTGTAGCATAGGTGTAGTTATTAATAGTTTAGAATAGGATTTAGTGTGTATGGTTAAGTATGTTTGAGTGTGTAGATTTTAGATACAGTATATTTATTGTTTAGACATTTTTGTAAATGTCAATTTGGTATTGTCCTGGATTTATTACATTGATATAACAATGTATTGTCCTAATTTTTAGGATAATGCTGAGCTGCATTCATTTTCAGATATAGCTTTAAAATAAGCCTAAACTTTCTTAGAGAAGTAGAAAGTCCTACAAAGGTAAGATGTTATCACTATTTGTATGAGTTTTGGAAATTATTATAATGATCTTACACAGAAAGTGCTTTTGTGATCATTAGAGTAATGTTACCAGTTGAAACAAAGGGACTTGAAGATAGTTGAATAACAGTGAATGGACCCAAAGAAATGTACATGTGGTAAGATATTATACATGTAGACATGCATATGTTACCATTGTATGCAATCAAACTTTCAAAACATTAATGATGTTTTAACCCGTTCGGTGCTGATGACGGCTCCCGGACGTCATGAGTTATGGTGGGAGTGTGCTGATGACGGCCGGGAGCCGTCATGACCACGCCCGCGGTCGGAATGTGCCGCACAGGCGTGGAATTCCGGCCGCAGCCAGGGGGTTAAATATAGAAAGAGGGTGGGAGAACACGGAGGCACATCCAAGCACTCAGTTTACCGCCATGCATCATGGTAAATGCAGTGCAGGGTGATACATACTTCAGTGGCAATCTTTAGTTTTTCACACTTGTTGGTGCAGCCTGTGCTGTGTTTCAGGACACTTGTCCTTCAGTAAAGGGCAACACATCGTTAAGCGGGTGCTGGAAAGGCCTCCTAAAGTCTTCTCAGGTCTCGGTACCACACACTAGGTGCACGCGCATCAGCCAGAACTCATCAGCTCATTTGCTCAAGGGTGCCTTTAATAACAAAAAGGGGTTGGGAGCACACTGCCTCACATCCCAGCACTAAATTTTCTCCAATGCATCATGGTAAATGCTGTGAGTGATGACACTTCAGTGTATATAAAAGAAGCAATTTGTGGACTTCAATCAAATCAAACCACAACACAAATATTTACTTTAAATACCAAGGGGCAGATTCATGAAGGCCTTGCGCCGCCGGTGCGTCACTTTATTTGACGCAACGGCGGCGCAAACAATGCGCCCTATTTACAACGTGACGCATCTAGGCGATGCGTCACGTTGTAAAGCCCTGCGCCATAAGGAGGCGTTCCTGCGCAGGGGGGGGCGTTCCTGCGCAGGAACGCCTCCTAAAAGTGGCTGAGTGAAATCTATGAGATTTCACTCAGTCACTTTCAGGACAATGCTGCGTCAAAACCCTGCGCCTGCTTGAAGCAGCCGTAAGGATGGATGCAGCATTGTGGAGATGGGGCACCCCCGAGCCTTGCTGGAGCTGCGTCGCGCTTGCGACGCAGCTCTAGCAATGCGCCACCTTTACGGCACAGATGTGTCACGCATCTGTGCCGTTTTTGCCCCATGGTGCGCCGCATTATAAATGCGGCGCACCATGGGTGGCGGAGCAGCGGCGCAGGATGACTGGCGCATCCCTGGGGATGCGCCAGTCATCATAAATCTGCCCCCCATTTGTTTTGTAAAATTTTTGAGTCAATATACACATTTTAACCCATTATAGTCCTAAACATGGTAAAAGCAAAAACATAATTAAACTATTACTTACTGTAAAAATGTGCTTCTAAATTATTCCTTCTATGTAGAATTCATAAGCTCTTCAGATTCAACAACATCGGTTTTTTCACTTCATAGCATCCCAATTCCATATGCCATCTCATGTTTGTTTGCATGCATATGTTATGAAGCATAGCACATGCCACTACCATCTTGCACACCATAGGTGGACTGCACAGGCGTCTCTCTCCTGATTGATCCAAAACACCTGAAGCGTGACTTGAATATACCAAACGCCCTCTCCACAGAATTATGGGGTTTTATTCAATGATTGAATAACTTTTTTCTCTCCATTACTCTGGGATTCGGCAAATTGAGTCATCAACTAGGCCTTATCCTTGATTACCTAAAAAGTGAGGGATAATTACAATAAATACATTACAATTTACATACTATTGATCTGAAAGCAAACGTTTATGTTGAAGCCACAAAGGTGTATTAAAAAAAGTTACATTATTTCTGGATGAATTGTATTAAATTGAAATTGACACTTATTTCTTAGGAAATGATTCCATAAGTCAAACTTATTAGCTAATGTTTTGAAAAATACGGTTGTTGAGTAATATGCAAGTACATTTAAACAAATAAGTGGAGAGTAATATTGAAATACAGAGGTGACTCATTTAATTATATGTCCAAAAGCCAAGACATATTGATTGATTAAGTTAAGCAAATCATACATATAGAACAAAGAACTTAAAATTACACAAATAGGTATTAGGGTAATGAATACTTTATTAGTTAAAAAAACAGACACAAATCTAATATTTGAAAGAAAGCCATTAAAATTATAACAACATTCTTACCTAGTAGGATGGAGTTGTCACAGAGAACATCCGGAGGTTTAATGCTGTAGCCGAAGATGTACATATGAAATGTGCGTCCAGGACGCTTGACTGCTATACTGGTGATTGTCTTTTACAGTCCACAATAGCCTGGACATGTATGGAATAAGTCTGCTTACTATTTGGGTAGATGTGTTCTGTTGCAGCAGGTGACCCCAACTGCACGAGTGCATTCGATAGCTCCTCAGACACAGTTCCCTGCAATTTGAACATTGTGCTACACTCCATGACGCTACGTGATACAACACCTTTGTTGTAAATACAACAGCAATACCCTTGCAATAGGCTTTGTCTGGGGACACTCAACCTGTATGCAATGAGATACGTTTAACCAAAGGCAATGCAACTCAGATCTTGTGCCACTCAGGACAAGAGAAGTGATGCAAAACCACCACTGTGTTGCTTTGTAAATTTGACTTAAACCTTTGGGCTACCTTGTGTCGCCTTGCTCCAAGCACCAGGGATGCATGAGCTTAGCAAATCTAGACCCATGTCCTTCAACAGCAGACCTCCAGAGTGTGGCAGACCCATCTGGGTTTTTTGTGTTAGAGATTGTCATGGTTTATATGTCTGACCCCAGCAGGACATATCCCAGCAGGAATGGTGCTGGAAGGGTTGCTGTAGACAGGTCTGATCCCTAAGACACTCTGGTGCTGAATCTGCCACAGGGAGTGGGTGGCAGTTCTGATGTTGGGAGCAGTACATGTATCGCTCAGTTGTATCGGATCTTGCTATCCCTTCATCATGCGCTATTTGTTTAGGTGATATACATTATTTTCTATATATTGTTCTTATAAATCACTCCAAATCTATGTATTCCGTGAAGGCCCTCATGATCCCAGGATCCAGACCAGCATCCCATAATCTTGAGATACCAATTGTATTCCTTTGCCAAACTCACCAATGGACCCTTCCATCAGGCAGAAGTAGCCAATCCTACAGTGAACCTTCTCGGTAAAAGTAACAAGCCGGCCAATCCTTGCAAAGCAGTTCTCCAGACCTGAACAACAGCACTCGTAGGTCCACGCAAGGACTCTTTCACGCCCTTTGCACGTAGAACAGCTACATATCCATCACCACCCAAAGTACGTCAATTTACCATCATGGAAGGTTCCCCTATGGGGCAAACTGCCTCTCATTAGCCAGCGTTGAATGGGAAGTGGAGTTGTACTTCTGCAAATCTGAGGACAATACTCCATTGTGGGCACTAGCATACAGTGTGCAAGGACTATTCTGGGTGCACCACACCACATAATGAGTTCTGCACCCAGACAACTACCTTTAGAATGACATCATCTCAAACAAAGCTTCACATCCATGCATGGAGAGGGCAAGTCTCCTCTAGTGCCCCCCAGCCCCCGTTTGAATATATTCCGGCAAAGATTTGTTGTCAAAACAGCCTCTTGGCCTCCGGATATGCATAGCCCCTAATATTTCCATTCTTGTTTAGTCATCTGGAGAGGGTCAGCAAATGCAGTAAAATGGGATCAATCCATGAAGGGGAAAGGGATGGCTTTGGACCCACTGATTTGACACCCAGACTACTCACCCCATACCCTGAAAATATAAAGAATCTTAGAGATGGAGGATTTGGGATCAAAAGTACGGAAGCAGATCATCCATTAATAGTAAGATTGTCACCCCAGGCAGGGCCCTGTCAAACCTGATATCCAAGCGTCCCGTCTGACCGGCTGACCGCAAGGCCCAAAGGCCCATCTTGAATACAGTGAACATGGCCACTACACTGGATGAAATACTTTCTCGTCATCCAGCGACACTACCTTCACCTATTTATCTACATTTCTAGTATATTCTAGAGAGCAGTAAAGATTACAGAGATTGAGATGTCTAGAGCTTGCATACAACCAGATTGGTGTGGATGTATCCATGCCCCCATGGCTCCATAAGGTCGGTTGACAGAAGCTTATGTAGACTCTTAGGGGCCAATTCCCAAAGGTAACTTACACTTTTAATTAATTTACACCTTGGAGTTTTGTTTATTTGGAAAATCTGATTGCAACTTACTACAGAAATAACAGTAGTAAGTCTGGCACAACACATGGCCACCGGTTTTGCAACAGATTGCCCTGGAAAAATAATGTAGGTTCTGAATTAAAATAAAGCTCTATTGGGAATGTTAAATTAAATTAAATTATTTTAAATTGTTAATATATATATCAACGCTCCGAAAGTTTCCCTCCTGGGTGAGAAGCACTGGAACAGCAGTGATAAGCAAAAGCCATTTATTTGGTACGGACACACCAACAAAGCAAATTCCGTTTCGCAGCTGTCCCAACCGTTGATTGCCTGACACTTTCTGAGTCTCTTGACTCCTTCCTCAGAGGCTCCGGTGGTTCAGTAAGCGCATTCTGGACTTCCTTTTATATCCTTAATCACACGCCCTGCACAGGCAGCTCGAATGAGGCTGTGCATGGGGTTATTGGAGTTGCAGTTCCAGAATTGTTTCTCTTCCACAGATGGATCAGCAATGTCCTGCGGATAAAAAATACAAGCCCTCAGATGAGCTAAAGATACATAAAAATAGTATATAATCATTATTTAATTATAAAATATTTAAATATCCTATTTTGAGTTCTAAATTGAACGTAACAATATATTTTATCAACATATAACTAGATTAATTATAAATAATTCTATATATAAATATGAGAATTATTAATGACATTTTTTTTATTTAGGTGGGAATTTATTATTTCATTTAAACTTCAGAAAAACAATTTTAAGTTACCAAAATTATAGTTCCATTAATTAAACATTTATATCAAAATTAATCTAATAGTGCTGTGGCATTTTTTTGTTTTGCTCCACATTGAAAATAAATATATAAAATTAATTTACATTACTATTTATTATAGAAATATTGGTAATATTTATTTCCGAGTATTTATTTTACCCATAATAACTTTGCTATAGGGCGACTCCACAGCTCTTTTCCATACCTCAGCAATATGTATGTTCTTTGTTGCAGGATTGTTGTTCAATAGTAGTAGTAAATTTACTGTGTAGATACAATAAAACATCAAGTATAATCATATAACAATACAATCAGCATGAGTACTGAAATAGGAAATTATAAGCATGGCTTTAAAGGCATAAGCTTGCCAATAAATTGCATATCATTAGCAGAAAAACAATATCTATTTGCTTCATGCATTCTCTTACAGTTTGCTTTTATAAAACCATGCATCAAGTATTCTTCCTCGCAGGCAGTAAAAATGGGCACAAGCACACAACGTTTTCTAAAGATTCTTCCTTTATAGCCAAGGGGACGACACAGTCTGAGTAGATGGCCCTTCTAGTTCCATGCTCCCTCAAGCTGGGCAATCGGTCTATAAAGAAGGCAGAACGTCAAAACCTAAGCCTACAGCTGGATTTAAAGCACAAAAGAGATATCTCTGAGCTATATTCAGGTAGGTATCACAGATGTAATCTGAATGTTTGTAAACCTGTAGGTGTACTAAAGACTGATTCTGAGTTTGGCGGTCCGACCGCCTGAACACCGCATCCACGGCCACCATTAGCCCACAGCGATAGGAACCTTTAGACCACTATATTACGAGTTGACATTGGGGCCTGCGGTGTGGGCAATGGTTTTCCATATCTATTGATGCCTGTGTATATATTTTGACTGCACATGTGCGGAATGTACACATATGCATGATACTTGTGAAAAAAATACCACCTACCCATTGCCGTAGTCCGGCCCATATGTGGCCAGTCCAGGCAATAGCTATATGGTATATAAAGAACTTACCTATAGATCGCTGCAAACAGTATTGTATGTGAAGGGGGACCTAAAGAAAGGGATACACGTCGAACTCTGCCTGGAGGAACAGGAGATGGGTAAGTGTGCACCCCAAACCCTTAGTTTCCACCGACTCAAAGCTGGTGGTCCTACTGCCAGCTTGTCAGAAAGCCAAATCATAATTCCAACGATGGTGAAGCTCCTCAGTACCGCCCTATGACAGCTGCCTTCCACCGACCGCTACCCTGGTGGTTGGCGGTGTGCTGTTGGTGGCGGCAGTTCAGCTGCGGACTTTGCAAACGCAATCCGCCCATCTCGTAATACGGAGGTCGGACCACCAAGCTCGAGGCGGTTGGACCGCAAAAGCGGGTAGGACGGTTCACGGACCACCAAACTCGTAATAAGGCCATAAATCTGTCTATCACATGGTGATTTTTATGGCTTATTTTGTGACCTTTCTGAGACAACTGTGGCAAACTTGAAAGGATCGACGGGGTTGGGGGGGATCTAATTTATTTTGACTCAGAGCCTTACTGCCTCCTGCTTTGCTCAGTTAAAGTAGAATTGCCCAGTAATTGCAGCTTATAATATGAAAAATGTCTCAATGAATCTTCCGTAGCATTGATACAGTCACGTAAATAATATATAACTGCTCCTGTCTGTTTTAGGGGCAATGAGGTTAGAGCAAAGTCCAACCGAATCTTACCCTGAAGGGTGAAGCGCAAAGGCCAAGTAATTGCCTCATTTTGTTAATGTAAAGTTTATCCAGCTCAGCAATTGTTTTGTCATTAAAAATGATAGAAGCATTAAGAATAGTCGGAATAAGCTCACTATAAAGTCCTGTGACTGATGGAGAAATTGCTTGACAGCGGTAAATTTGAAAATAATTTTTCATCAATCGTGTAATTAGCTGGGATTTTGTTCGTTTATTGGCTGGGTGATCTGCCCGCGTAAAATTCTTGTCAATTATTACGCCCAAATAGTTATAATGTACCACTTTTTTGAAAGGATTAACTTCAAGTGTAAGACCTGGAAAAACTCTTTTGCATCCAAAATACATTATTTTAGTTTTATGACAATTAACCAGCAGAACATTGAACTAATTAAGCTCGCATAGCCTCTTCAGTTGGAGTTTAAGAACTTTTGGGGTTAATGAAAGCAGGACGGTGTCATCTGGATATGCAAGGTACCTGATGGGCTGATTGTCTAATTTGGGGGCAAGGCCATTCGAGTGATCCAAAAGCAGGGATAGGTCTGCCTTATATACAGAGAATAACAAAGGTGCTAAGACGCACCCCGGCTTAAGGCCATTCGCGTCTGTAGTCTTGGCGACAAAACTCCCCCTGCAAGGTTTGTTTGCATCCAAGTGTTTTTGTGCAACGCCAATAAAAAATATAACAAGGTTTGATCAATGCCCAAGTTGGTTAATTAACCCCACAGTTTGTTCCTATTAACTTTTTCGAATGCCTCCGAGTAGTCAATAAAACATACATATGGTGACAAGTGTCTTTTCCATGAGTTGTTCACCTAAAATTTAAAGCTGTGATACTGTCACTGATAGAGCAGCCTTGGTCTAAAACCGGTTTGATTAATAAGGATAAACTTGCTTTCGAACGCCCACTCATGCGGACAGGATAATACAACTTTGCATAAAGCTTCCCTTCCGCGTCTAGTAGGACAATGAGACAATAGTTCTTTGGTTCTTCCTTCTGACCTTTTTTTTATTAAATGGGGAATGAATGCACCCTTCCAGGATGGAGGAATTTGGCTTGAATGTAAGGAAAATGAAAACAGTCTACTTAAGATTGATGCCCAGACATTCAGGTCGACCTTTAAGATATCAATGGGAATTATGTTGGGGCCCGCGGCCTTATATGAGCACAACTTCTTTATTAACTCTGTTATTTCTCTGATTCTGACTATGAAGTTCGGTTTGCAAAATGCCGGGATTGGGTACAGCATTGTGTTTTTTTATATTCTATATATAATAATTCCATTTATCAAACGGGATAAAATGATCAGTTGCAGGGATTTAAAACCCATACCCATGGCCAATCCAAGACCAAAAGCGCTTTAAATTGTTCAATTTAATTGCATGATGTTGGTTCGCCCATGCAGCTTCTTGTTGGGCACAGCGGAACTCCTGAACTTTTCTTCTGTAGCCTTTTTAGCTCTTTCCAGATGTGAATCTTGGAGAGAGGAGGGCTGGTCCATTAGGATGTGACGCAGTTGCCTCTGATACACCCTCTTAAGAGCAGTAATTTCGCGTTGCACACCCTAATCTTGAAGAAATGAAGAGCATTATTTGGTTTAAGAAGTGATCTTAGTCTGTTAGCTGATTGAGAGGATAAGTCTAGTTGGTATATTTCCAGTTCACTAATATTTTGAGCTTGAAACCCTGGGTCCCAAGTGCATTTAATTTGTCCTTTAACACCACATTCCATTTGATTGTACGCTAGTTAAAGGTTACCAAGGAGTTTTCTATGAATGAACTATCCATGGCTGAGGTTCTATAAGGAAATTACTGTTTGTGGGTTGTGTTCGCTTTCCTGCCTGTACATAATTTTATAGCTCTTACAGATGGAAAAAAAATGGAAAAGTTATCATCGCACTTACAGTCGAAAAAAACGGAAAAGTGCAATAATGTATAATTAATAATAATTTTTACCTGCTGTATTTTAAATGTAGACCGATCAGGTTGGCCAGTGATGAAAGGGATGTTTAGTGCTCGAAAACCCGAGTCAAGTAGGAACTTACATATAAACTGATTCTTAGGTCGTTTGGGGATCCACCAATTGTCAATAATTGGAGTTGAAACATCAAGATATTATTCTGGTCAGTCTTCAAGCAACATCTTCCCATAATTGAATAGTAAATTGTTATTGAACTCACCAGGGGTCATTGTCTTGGCAGTCGGAGAGAGGACTAGAAGGTCTTCGATTTCATGCAGAAGGCTGGAGGTTTTCGACTCATCCTTTATCAAAGTTGCCGGAAAATATTCATTCAATCTCAGTGGTTGAGTCTGCTTTTATAGCCCAGTAAGACAGGTAAACCAAAGTCTGATCTGGGTTTTAAGACTAAAGCGGTGGTGATAAGCAGTTTTTATTCTGGGTCATCAGTTCTCCATCTTGCTAGGAGATGCTCACATTTCATATGTTTGCTAGTCTGGCTTGGTAACTGGATTGGTGAGCCAGGCTTCTTGCAAATAAAAAATAACAAGGTATTTTGATAACATTGAAGTAAGAGTAGACCCACTTGAAGCCAGGTGGCACTCATCCCTCGCAGTGTTCCATGAGCAGATCATTCAATTGGTAGATAGTGAGGCGTGAATAGTTTTATGTCGATTAGGTAAGTGATAAAGAGCCTGGGTATTGGATGACTCCAAACGCTGGTGCATTTGACTGTATCTCACGATGTCCTATATTATTGTCTTTGAAAATATGTACATTTAAATTCCTGTTCTGTAGGAATTGACTCAGACTAATGCAACTTATCTTTCTCTTATTTGGATCTAGAGGTTGAGCTCACGGCTTAATTTGTAAATACATAAGTGCCAGGGCTCTCGTCAGGACACCACTGCAGCTTGCACCATCAATTGCCCCTGTCATGCTGCCAATGACGATACCGGCTCAACTACTCACCATCACAGGCGTACCAATGTGACAATTCATACTATTCGAGGCTCCCAAAGCTATGAGAAGGGCTTGGGCGGCAGTTATTTGTCACTGATAATCTATATTTAATTCATAAACAGCTGTTGTTGTGCTCATCCCAAATTAGGCAGAAAGCGCCACTATGTGGTAGACTGTCATAAGAGCCGGTGCTGACATTTAAGTGCCGGTGCCGAGCACCGGAAAACACTGGCTCAAATTAAACTCCGTCTACTGCCTTACTTAGGTTTTGTAAGAGAATATTTGGGATTGGTTGGAATTGAAATAAGTATTCCCCAAACTGCTAGCTTTTCTTTCTTTGATAGAATTGTTTGCGGTATTTAATTAGACGACCAGGAAGTCCTTGTGAACTCAATTTTCCCCATTGAATCCCAGAAAAACGTCCCACCGATTAAGTTTGTCGTATCGATACTTTGCAACTCTGGAAATTGAGACAATACATTCAATATATTCTGTCGCTTTAGAATGTCAAGAGGGCCCGGCGACACATAGTCAGGAGTAAAATAAAAGGGAATATTGACCATAAGCTCCATCAAGATGGCAGTTTAACATGATTTTATCTGTCATTAAGACCTGGTTGCTTATTCTTGGTCTTGAGGTGTTTGGAGAGGGGGCTATATTTGATGAGGTAATGGATACAACTACATTGGAATCATGTGAGAGAGTCTGATGGGTTCAATCACAGGGCTGCGTGGAAGGGGATGACTCAATAGATTATTTTGGTTTATTTGTAAGTTCTTTTATCAGAAAAGAAAAACCTTCATCAATTGTATTAGCCAAGTTTGTTAAATTGGAGTTTATGGGGCAATGAGGCAGATAGACTCTGAGGGTTTAGATGAATGCAGTGCAGCTCCTGTATCACTGCTAGAATGGCCACCAACACATTTGTCCAGACGGGTAGGCTCTGAGGTCATGGCATTGCCTGGTTCGATGAGGTCGGAGTCTCCCCTCAACAGAGGTTCATCTATAGAGAGTCCAGCCATAGTCCTGTCCCTCAAAACTGGTGGTGAAGCTGTTGAAGCCTCATGGAAGGTGTTAAGCAAAGACCCAAGGTCTTCTTCAAGACTGTCGTTGATACTCCTGGGTTGAGGACCCGAAGAATTGACCCCTTAGCATGATTATCTTTACTAAATATTGGAAAGAGGTTTACTACTTTCTTCGAGTGATTTTTTGGTCTGGAGTCGTTTTTCATGGCCTTTTTGTTTAATCTTCTCAACCTTTTTAGATGTCACTTACTGGCGCACAGTTGAAGTTCTGCTTCTGTTGCGGCTGCATCCGACGCAGATGTATTGTCGGTTATTACTACGCCCGACGGAAGAGTCGCACCCCACACTTATCAATAGAGGCTAGCCTTTGATCTGGATTAGAGGGCATAGTATGGGAGGGTTCATAAATGGATGACTTCCCTGGCGCTCCTGATTCATTAGCCCCAGAGGACGAAACGTCAATATTGCTATTATTTTGGGGTATCAATAATCAGTGGAGACAGCACATCCTGATCGGAATTAAAAGCTATGATATGAGAGGGTTCATCAGTATCTGCCTTCCCAAAAAGCTCTTGGTTGGTTAACATCAGAGGTGAAATGGAGGTGAGGTGCCGGACGATGCATCTTGTAGAGTGTGTGTCTTCATAAGAGGTAGCTTCATTGGCAGTAGCTGCAAAAGGTTGGCTATGTTGCCTAGCCTTGCCAAGTTCCTGAGATGCGAGACCACAGTTTGCAAAGTTGTGTGGCCTTTTGTAGAACTGACCAGATAGGGTTATGTATTATGAGTTCTTCTTTAACCTCTTTCAAAAGAGATGACTGCTCTGCCAGGTCATCAGATTGTTGTCCCATAATTTCGGCCATGTCGGCGAGTGTTGCTGTAATTACTACCATGACCTGAAAAACTTGATATACTGATGTTGAGGAAGAGTTATCAGGAGGAAGCTATAGTTGTGATGGAATCATGAACTAGAATGCAGCTCTGAAGGTAAGGGACCATCTAAACCAGAATGGTCCTCCAATAATGCTGTGTTATCCGGGGAGCTCGCAAGTGAGTTATGTGACTTGCCTATGGAGGCCGTCAGATCCAAGGTAGCCACCATATTGCTCTCCGGGTCATCCATAGGGTTACTGTGAGCCCGATTCACAGAACTAACTTAAGACAAAATCCTAAACTTACAACTTTTGGTATTCACAGAAGTTAGGATTTTGTCTTAAGTTCGACTTAAGACAGACTTAAGACAGACTTAAGACAAAATCCTAACTTAAGTCTGTCTTAAGTCTGTTGCAGGAGTCGCAACCCAACTGCCGACAATGTGATGTATGAAACCTGATGGCTTCAGGTGAGCCTACCGCCTGCCACGCCCCACCTTGGCAGCCAGGGTGATGCATCCACCTACACCCACCACGCCGCTCCCAGATACCCTAAAACCCAATCACAGCCCCCAAACTCCCAGCAACTGTACTGCAAGCACAGCCTTTCCCTTCCTTACCTGAGCCCTTGACACAACCTGTGGGACGCTGTAAGAGAACGGGCCATTAGTCGTGTGGCTGCACAAGTAATGGGGCCAGATTTGCCCGCCACTGGGAGTCGTACACCCCATTGCGGCGCTTGACTCTCTCAAGCTAGCGAAGTGAAGGAGTCCAAGGCCTACTCAAGGCAGGTGGTGTGGGCTCGTAATCACCATTCGCTGGCACGCAATATTACCACTCAATAAATGATTGTCCGGCCTATGCTTTTTCATCTGTAAAATGATAAGTACAATTATTACACACACACACTACTCAATACTACGCAATAATTTACACATATACATAAGGCTGATGGAAGTACCTTTTGGTGACATTGTGCAATCACTTCTGATCCTCCAAAAGGAGTTCCAGTTCAACAAACTTAAATGCAATAATGAATAGAAACATGAGGGAATTTACTTCTTACTAGAAATAAAAACAGTTTCACTTTCACCATGAGTGGTTTGTCAACTTAATTGTTTCTATAAAACACAAGAAAAATATGTGTGCATGTCTCTAAGGTTCGTGTACCCATAATAAACTTGCAGCTTGGAAAACAAGATTGTAAACTTAGCCTGGAGTACATCATATTTTGATCTCAAGACCTGAAACCATAGACTGCACAACAGAAACACTGTTGTGAGCCACTTTTAAGCCACATGAATTTCAGACCTAGAGTTTGCTGCTGAAAAACACTGAACTCCCAGCTGAAAAGCCCAGGCTCCAGCCTAGAGAGTGCCTGAACACAAGGAAATCCCTAAGTTGGTCCTATGTCCTTTGTCCTGAGTCCCACCAAACTTATGGTGGGGACATGTGAAATCCTTGCTGGGGAGACTGCACCCACTCCTGCAGCTTCCCCTGCACTTTCTGACTTTGTTGGTGGTGGCCCCGCCATCCTGGAATCACCACAGAGGGAGAAAATAGGATTCTTGGTCCAGCCCCGCAGGGCATTATGGGGGCTCCTCGGAGTGCGTGCATATTTAATTAGCAGTTCTCCGGCAGAAAGCCGTTGTTGTGTTGCTTTAGTTTTCGAATGCACAGCAGTGCATTGGGCAGCCCTTTTCTTTTTTAGGGGTCCCCAGTGCTTGAAATGGAAAAATAGAAGTGCAGGTACTCTGTACCAGAGTACCTGCTTGTTTCTGAGAAGTGCTTTACTCTCCAATTAAAAGTATTACGTCTCTCTTGAGAAGTGCTGGTACTCTCCAATTAAAAGTATTACGTCTCTCTTGAGAAGTGCTGGTACTCTCCAATTAAAAGTATTACGTCTCTCTTGAGAAGTGCTGGTACTCTCCAATTAAAAGTATTACGTCTCTCTTGAGAAGTGCCGGTACTCTCCAATTAAAAGTATTAGGTTTTTCTTGAGAAGTGCCGGTACTCTCCCTCTCAAAATAAAAACATGCTGGTGCTCCGTACCGGACAGCACTGGCCCATTTAAAGCACTGGGGGTACCAGTCCTACCCGGGCACCCCGCACAGTGCTCTTGTTGGTGGGCAGCCCAGGGAGCCCACCCCCTGGCTCCCCCTGCGGGCGGCACTCTTTACGCGCCTGCGGGAGCCAGTAGGTTTCTTATGCCTCGCCCGCTCCTGCGGGGGAGGCACTGTGCCGTGTAACGTCACACAATCAAGGCTGTTGTTCCAGTAACAATAAGCAGTAATGAAATAGATGATTCGGCCAATCATCTGCTATGTGTCATTACTGAGCGGCATCATCTGCCTATTGTTACTGGAGCAGCTGTATTGACTGTGTGACTTCATCAGTCAGAAGAAAGGCTCGTCTACCAGGATACATGAAGTCTGCACTTTCAGTGGATGGAATATATATTATTGTATATACATCTAACAAGGTGTCTGTTTTATGATTTGATTTGTCCTTTGCATATTGAATGCTCCACTATCCATCTTTTGATATAGTTTGGGCTAGGCTCAACGGCCTGTGTCTGGGATCGTGTCATACACACATCTCAGAAACAGATGTGATAATAGTGTGGGAGGCTTCAAAGGTAGGGATGTGTGACATTTATTTCATAGTTACCCTTTCTTTCTGCTTCTGCCATGTGGTGGACTTCAGCTCCCTAGATAATACAACACGTTTTAGGTAGGGTCAGAGGCCAAAGTTTAAAGACTAACCAGGATATATAGCCCCACATTAACCATGTACACAACAAAGATATCCCAGAGTTTAGATACAAATGGAACCACGTATAACTCATTGAACCAAGGCTACCTTACGGAACAATGCATAAATCCTGAAAAAATAATCAATACATTTTCGGATTCCCATCACTCACCGTTCCAGGTGACATGCTTCATCATCTGGGTCTCCTTTGATAGTCAACCCGGCCAAACAGACATGCACAGTTAGCAGTGCACATCACTCCCCCCGCCCATCCCCACACACGCTGGGTGAGCAGGCAGCTGAAAAATAAAAAATATTGTTTTATTTTTCAGCTTCTGGTTGAGCGAGTGGGGTGACACTCCTCCGCCATTGCGGTGGAGCCACCACAGGGTGCCCCCTCATCTGTGTGCCATACGGGGGCCCAGTGTTGGGGTCCTGGGCCCTCCCCTCGCTCTCTCTTCGATCGGGGAAGCGCAACAATGCTTCCTCATCTACTTTGTCAATGGGGGGGTATGGGGTTCCCAGGCCCACTTGATGCTGCAGTGGGAGCTCCACGCACAAACCCTCTCAGCATTGTAGCTACATCTGGGCCCAGTCCCACCCTGGGGGTTAAATCCGCCGGACAGGGGAGCTCCATGCACTTCGGTATCGTGCTCGGGATCAAAGGTCAAAATTCTTCTTCCGCTATCTTGTGCCTCATTTGACCATTTTGCATAATCTTGGTCCTTCGGACAAGGCACTGATGGTGAGCCCTAGCTACCTGGAGCACTGTCTTTAGGCCTCCTCGACTTAAAGGTCACAACCTTTGCAGGGAGCTGGTTCCACTGGCTCATTGCAACAGCCTTTCTCCGTGTTTTCTCCTGGGCCTCTCTCCTCCCTGGTGCAGACGCCCAGTTTTTCTACCAACTCCTCAGGGGGTGTAAGGAGACCAGCTTCCCTGGTCCTGGGGAGAGCCCCACTGGTGCTGGGCTCAATTAAGCTCAGAGACCTTAGTCCAGATGACCATCAAGGGGTACTTCTTTGATTCCAGGTGTTCGTGTCTGCTGTCTGCAGTTCCAGTGTCCAGCAGAAAGTCACAAACGAGAGAAAGCTCTCCCCCTGAGAAGACTTTTTCAATGGGGGTGGGAGGTTCCAGCAGGTATGCACCTCTGGCCTATCCTGTGGTGCCACATCACCTCTCCTTTCCTGTCCCAACCTTCCCGCACAGCCTGCTGGGACTTTTAAAATGGTCTCACCCAGGAGTCACTTGCCACATGTGCTCTGGGGGACTCAGCTCCACCCCTTGCTGACATCACTGCCAGGGCCTTGTCCAGTAAATCTTAAAAAGTTGCCCCCTACCGGGTTGTTTCCAGAGGTCTGTACTCCTTAGCTCAGTGGGCTTTAGCAGGCCCGTCCCTGGGACAGGGTGGCAGCTGGTTTATTGATGCAGAGCATTCTACCCCTGGAAGCACTGTTAATTGCTCCTTTTGTGTGGGGAGGTCTTTGGTCCTTCTGGTGGAGAGAAATGTAATCAACTTTGCACAGCAGGGTAACAAAAGCCTTTGTCTCTGATCCGGAGATGAGTCAGGGAAATATGACATTCCTGTATGACCCATAAGCTGTACAGGTATGTTTGTGAACTTTGCAGACTTGATTTTCTCATTCAGGTAACGCCATAAATCGGTATGTTTCTGGTGTCTGTATACCAAGGGGAAGTGAAGCAGCTCTCTAAGGCAGCCCTCCCCATGGGTGTCTAATGGAGAGGAACAAAATGTATTGTAGTGTCACTGCGGACAAGACAGTCCACCACACTGACTTTCAATATGAGTGCACATTAACATTAGGAGGCCTACCACAGGTTAATACCCAATCCTGCAGAGTCCCCTCTGTGCCAGGCTACCTGCGCGCAGTTACTGGGCTACGCACAACAGGAGTCTCCCACTCGCAGCCCTCACACGTCTGCACGTGCATGTGCACATGTGTCCATGTGTAATATGTCAAGTGCCTCTTACCCTTGCTGCGTCACAGCAGCCTTATCTTAAAAGGCGGACACTGGCGGTAAACATGTGCAGTCTATTTACCATGAGTTTACCGTGGGTGGGTCAGAGGTTACGAGGATTCCCCACAGTATAAGGTCAAAAACCAAGTGATCCAAAAAGCAAAAAATCAGAGTGGATTAGATGGGCAGAATTCACCTTCTCACAGGCGCTCACGAGGAAAGTACTCAAGAAGTGCAGATTACCTTACTCATAATTGTACTTGTACAAGATGGCCGCCTGGTAGGAGCTCTAGTCCGGAGCTCCTAGTGCTGGGGATCCCAGTCGTGGATTTATCCCCGCTAGTACCCATCGCTAGTGAGAAAAACAAGTAACTGGAGTGAGAGTAACTGGATGGAACCTGAAAGTGAAGGGTTTAACGTGTCTGGAGTAACACACGTACCTGAAGCACTGGGAATCACCGGATCATTGGCGAAGCCCTGGACGCTGAGGGTGGTCGTGGTCAGTGGCGGATCCTCGGCGGCGGGCTGGAGCCTTCTGCGGCTGCTGTGATCTGGTTCCCTTCCGCGGCTGCTGGGATCGCTGGCACCTGTGGACCGTTCCTCTTCGTGGCCCGGAGGGAGAGTGCGAGCCTGCCCTGTCGTGTGCAAGGCTTCCTAACTGCCCGCTTGCCGCGGCTGCTGGCTACAGGTGGTCGCTCAGCCCACACCGGGATGTATACCGGTGGGCAGAGCCCCTGAGCAGTGGCGGGGGGCTGCGGTGCGATTTACGCGTCTGGAGGAACTGGGCGGCGGAGTGACTGCAACGAGGCATCTGCGGCTGAGGGGGAGTGTGAGCCTGCCCTGGCTACCTGCCGGCCGGGGCTGCCGATCAAGGGCGGCCGCGCGGCTTGCACCGGGATCCTTGTCGACGGCGGCGGAGCCCATGAGCAGGGGCAGTGGAGCTGCAGGGCGTCCGGAGTGGGGGAGGCGGCGGATCAGCTGAGTCGCGGCTTCGGCGGCACCCGGGAGGTCCGTGCTGCATTCAAACACGGAGAGAAGTGGCCGCGTAGACCAGCCTCCAGGAAGGGCACCAAAAGAAAGCAAAACAACGCGGACAGCAACACAAGCGTCGAGCATTCATTAACGAAGATTCACTTCTTCTGTTGGAACGGACAACCGAAAAGCCTACAGCGACAACACGGAAGAAGAGCGTGCTGAAGCTAGTAGATTAACAATCTGGTACAGAAAGGACCCCAGGACTATGGCAAGGTAGCGTGCATTTTTAATTGGCATTTTTGCACCGTTTTTGAAGCCGGTTTTGCGTGGCTAAACTTTGGGGATTCGCTGCCCAAAATGGTGGGGGCCATAAAACTGCAGCTTCCACTCTCCATTTCCCTGTCTTCCTCAGATAACAGACCTTTTCACCCAAAATGGCTGGGGTCATAAAGCAGCAACAACAAGTTGCCAGACCCTCTCAAAGCTTATCTAATAGCACTGCCTCCCCTGGCCCTCCAAAAGAGACAAAGGACTCGCCTCTTCCTACACTCCTAGTAAGATAGAAAAATGACTCCACGAAAAGGTCCCGAAACCTGGCCACACCCCTGATTTCAGGACATAGGAACAAACATAGGACTACCTTATTCTGTGCTACCTCTCTATCCTGGCAGCCATCTTAACCATGCCTAACGAAGCGGCCATCTTAGGCTAGTCAAACCCTCTACCCCCATGCACACTTCCTAACTCCCTCGCCCACTCCTCCCCCGCGCACACCATAGCTAATGCTTTCGCTCACCCTCACACCCCCCTTCGCATGCCTCCTCCCCCTTCTGTCCAACATGGAACTCACGGGCAAGCACACATACAAAATTAACTACCCCCCAGAGCTCTCCAAAAAAAACGCAAAACGTTTTAAGCAAAATTTCTTAAGGTCCCACCCTGAAACGCCCTTCCTAGACACCTACTACTCCCCCATCAATGGAGCCAAGAGCACAGATATTATTCTCTACACCGCACGCAGAGCACAATGGAGGAAAACATTCCTCACTCTACTCACCATATTGACCACTAGGAAAACTGCTCATGGCATTACACTCTCCACCACACCATCCCAACTCTACCCAGCTAAAGCATCCATCACTATCTACAATAACGGTACTATCTTAATTTAAACCACAGACAGAAACCTCGACCTATTTGACAACCTGTTCCCCACTTTCAAAGAATACATCTCCAACGCTCAGATCCCACACCACCTGGCCCCCACCTCCAACGCCCCGACCTCCCAGCACCCCCTACCACCAACACGCACCTCCTTCCTTCCTCCAGTACTGACACATCACAGCACTCTATCCCAATCGTGGCTCTCCCCTCCGCCACCAACACTCCCACCCCCTCTACCCCTCTCCCACCCCCACTTACCTCTACCACCGAACCAGCACCCCATTGTTCCGACTAGCTTCCCAGAACAACAAACCTCACCTGACAGCACCCAACACAACATGGCTCTCTCCCAACCCATCACCACTCTCACCCTTTTCACTCCCGCCACTCCCAGCCCTCACTCTTCCCGCAACTTCTCCCCCCCACTCTCTGTATTCCCACCACTCCTAGCCCTCTCCCCCCCTCAACATTTCCCCCTCCACTCTCACTCCCTTCTACCACGCTGTCACCCCCGCAACATCCAGCCTCCAAACGTCCCGCAACTACCGCACTCCCCCTACCATCGATTCCCCGCCCAATAACACCTACACCAACACTAATGCTCTCACACTCACCCCCTCACTCACCCCCCACCCCCAACACCCCCGCCTACCCGAACAGCAACACACGCACTAACATTCCCAACTCCGACTCCATCCACCCCACAAGTACCCCCTCCCCTATCCCCCCCCACGTCTTCAGTAACACAGACACTAGCTCTCCATCAATGCCCACCCCCAACACCGTACCCAACACCACGCTGGACGCTATCATGTCCACCATCCTCCAAGTGAGAGAAGAACTACACACACTCAGAGAGTTGCTCTTCACACGCCTCAGACACCCCCTTCCCACCTCCACTTCTCGACCTAACAACCTAGCCCCCTCACACCGTCCTCGACCTAACAACTTAGCTCCCTCACACCGTCCTCGACCTAACAACTTAGCCCCCTCATACCCTACGCATCCTCCACAGTGGACCATTATCCCCTCACGCAACACCTCCAACCGCCCTCGGCGCACCGTCAGGTCTCTGTCGGACCTCGGCATACTCTCCCTACTCCGCACATATGTCTCGGCCCGCAAAAACCCCATAGTCACTACACACCTGTCCATTCCTACGATTCTCTCTAACCCTCTTAGGCACCCCACGCATACCAACAGAGGCTCTGTCCCCAACAACCTCACTAAAGTACCCCTCACTCAAGACCAACCACCCACCCTCTGCACCCCCAAGCTCAAATGCACACTTCTCAACTGTAGATCGGCCCAAAGACACGCCTCGGAGGTCGCTGATCTCATCATCTCTCTGAACCTTGACCTAGCCATCCTAACTGAAACATGGTTAACTGAATGCTCCACTCCTCTCATGGATATCCTAGTCCCCCCCAACTACTGCATCATTAGACTTGACAGACCCAGGAAGGCAGGCGGTGGAATTGCATGCATTTACAAGAGCAACCTTGCAATTATTAAAGTCTCCACCCCCTCTCTTACCTCATGTGAATACTTCTGCCTTGATGTCATCAGTGAAAACAAACCTGTTTGTTCACTACACATCATATACCACCCTCCGGGGGACAACCTCACCTTCTCCCAACAACTCATGGACATTATCTCAATCAACTCAGGACGGCATAACACACAAATCTACCTTGGAGACTACAATTTTCACTGGAATGATGGTAGCGACGCAGTGGTCAATAGCCTCAAAGACTACCTTAGCGCCTCTGACCTCACCCAAATTTGCAACAGCCCGACCCATGACAAAGGCTCTATCCTCGACCTCATCATCTCCAAAGAAGGCACTATTCAACTTGATTCAATCCAACCCTGTGACTGGTCAGATCACCATACTGTCACCTTCTACATTAACGAAAGAGTTAAACGGATCCCAGTCCAATCCTCCAAGCCCAAAGTTTGGAAAAGAGACTTGAAGAAACTCAAGCCAAACTTAGTACCCCCTAACAGCTGCAATCTCCTACTTCCCCCGTCCGACGTTACGGACGTTCAGTGCCTAACCGACCAATATCTCAACGCTATGACCTCATTAATCAATGAGGCTGCACCGATGCAACTGAAAAGAGACACCACCAAAGTCTCTAACCCTTGGTACGACGGGAGCCTCAATGAAGACAGACGGGCCATGCGAATGGCAGAGCGCACATGGAGATCTGTTCCCTCGGCACAGCACCTAAAAACTCTGAAGAAAAAGAGAAATGCATACTTCAGGAAAATAAAGCGCTCAAAGTCAGACTTCTTCAGACTCCAGCTCGACCAAGCAAAAAACCGTCCAAGTAAATTGTTCGAACTAATCCGATCCCAATGTAAGGAACAACACCAAGCAGTCGACACTATGGGCAATGCACCTTCCTGTGAAGATTTCTCTGCTTTCTTCAAACAAAAAACTGACAACATAAGGAGCGATCTCCTCATTGACGCAAACCTCTACTCCAAACACCACGGCATAACACCCAATGAACCAAAAAACAACGCGACATGGTCATCCTTTGACACGTTCTCTGAAGAAGAAATTAACAGTCTACTCAGCACCCTGAAACCATCCAATCACCTCAGTGACCCTCTCCCCGCTAACGCTGTAAAAGACTTCGCCCCGTTGATCCTGCCACTCTGGACTAAAATTATCAATAGCTCACTTCAGCAAGGAATGATTCCTGACTCCCTCAAAGTTGGACAAGTTACACCCTTACTGAAGAAACCAACAGCAGACCCCACTGATCTAAACAACTACCGCCCTATCACCAACATTCCCACTCTTGCCAAACTGTTGGAAAAATGCGTTCAACTACAATTGACAAAGCACATAGAACAGTTTGAACTCCTCAACCCTCATCAATCAGGCTTCAGAGCAGGGCATAGCACCGAAACGGCTATGACGCACATAATTGACGATGCCCTCCAAATCCTAGATCACAATGACTCCTGCCTCCTTATCCTTCTTGATCTCTCGTCGGCATTCGACACTGTGAAACATGAGAACCTCCTCGAACTTTTAGAGACAAGAATGGGTCTCTCAGGGACTGTTCTTCAGTGGTTCACCTCATTTCTTCACAACAGATCCCAGAAATTCAAGAGCAACAACTTGATGTCCTCCCCAGTGCATGTATCATTGGGTGTACCTCAAGGATCCTGCCTATCCCCTACTTTGTTCAACTTAGTTATGGAACCTCTCACCTCCTTGCTACAAGCATCCAATGTACACTTCCACATGTACGCCGACGACACTCAACTGTATCTCAAACTACAAACCCCCAAAGACATTATGCATTTGAATGCAACGATCAGAAACACCCAATCCTGGCTGGCCGATAACCACCTCAAGCTCAATGCTATGAAAACTGAGTTCCTTCTGATCTCACCCCCCGCGAAAATCTCCGCCACTCAAACATGGCTTAAACACCTAACTGCACTCAATGTCCAGCCGACCATCGTGGACTCTGCAAAATCTCTAGGCATAACACTTGACGCCAATCTCAACATGCAACAGCATATCAGCAAGGCAACTAAGGGGGCGAACTTCCAAATAAATACCTTGAGGAAACTCAAACCCTTCCTCCCAGCCAAAGACTTCCAAACTGCAGTACAAGCGCTAATCATCCCTCGCATAGACTACGGCAGCATCGCCCTCTGCGGCCTCCCCCTAACTACAACTGCACCCCTGAGAGCCTCACTAAATGCGGCAGTGAGACTCATCACGGGATCAAAAAAATATACACATATCTCCCCTGACTTCAAATCCCTGAACTGGCTACCTTTTGAAGCCAGAATACATCTGAAAATTGCTTGCTTGACTCACAAGGCGGTACACTTGAACTCACCCGGCTACCTCACTCAGAAACTGACAATTAGAGGCGGCTCGAGATCCACCAGAAGCACAAAGAATCTTCTGCTGAAACCTCGAAGATTTCGGAAGGAAAGAACTTACAAACGCTCCTTCTCAGGAATGGCGCCTAGGATCTGGAACTCACTCCCTCCGGAAACCAGGCTCATCCCCTCCTCTTTTCTCTTTAAGAAAGAAGTTAAAGCTATCCTCGTGGCTAAATACACCTGAACTGCCACCCCTGATCTTTTAAGACTCTGCGTCGATATGTACTCATGCTTGACCCATTTGCACAGCTGTTTTTTACCTGTATTACCGACCCTTCCCTACTGTTATTACTCCCTCCTATATGCATTTTATGCTCCCTCGTGTACCCACCCTCCCTGCATATGTAAAGCGCTCTGTTATCTGCAAAGATCTTGTTCGCGCTATATAAAACTTTCAAAATAAATAAATAAAATAAAATAATGGCTGCAGTTGCGATGGCTGCTGGCCCCATGGGTTCGGTTGTGAACCACTCCCCCAGGAAGTTATTGAGGTGAATGGCTGTGGGGGCAAAAGGCAAACAGCAACCCCTTCAGCGTCCTTCAGCTGCTGTCCCCCATGAGGTACTTCAGGCTATGATGCCGAGGCCCTAAGACTAGGCCTGGGCGGTAAATTCCGTTCCGCACGCGGAATTTGGGTAATTTGGGTAATTTTGCGTTCCGCGGAGAATGCGAAATTTCCCAAAATTCTGCGTTCCGCGAATTCGCGAAATTTTTACTTGTTCGCGTTCTCAAAATGCGTGTTCAAGATATCTCCCCCCGAGCACGCAAACAGCGATTGCGAACAGTAAAAAAGCATCGCGAACAAGCAATTCCGCGTGTTCGCGTAATTTCTGCGTGTTCGCTGAGATTTTTTACTGTTTTGCGGAGATTTGTGTAACTCGATTATGCAAATTCCGCCCACCCCTACCGAAGACTGTTTTAGAGACCATGTAGCATTTATGGAGCTGACAGACAGGCAAGTGACCTACCTACTTCCAGAGGCAGGAGGTGGTGGAGGCAGTGGATGGTGGTAAAGGGCGGTTGGGGAGATTGCCGTGCAGATGCACAGGAAGAGGGGGAAGAAGAGAGACCTAGATATACCAGGGCAAATGTACTGGGGGAAGTTGGGTGACCTCGGGTGAGCAATTGACGATCTTGGTCTAGGCATGGCAGGGGACACCGCCAGCATGTTACGTGAACACTCTGCTCAGACGAGCATAAGCACGCGAGTACGCAGCGCACGCGGCACGAGCACAGAATGGGAAGTGCTTCAAGCACTGGTCATTCAGTTTCTTCAACCTTCACCACAAATTGTAGGGATCTGGAATGCAATCTTTTGACTGTGACCTTTGTGATCCTTCAGGATGTCCGGTTTCTATGGAAACACGCAAACAGAAGATCTTGAATCTTATTGCTACAGCCGGACTGGCTGTAGGGGGCACTGGGTGTTTCCACGGTGGGCCTCCAGGGTTGGGGCTGGTTTTGGACACCTGGGGGGTGTTTATGTTATTGGGGGCAGTTTTGCAGCATGGCCCCAGGTAACAAAAGCAGCTGCAGTGTTTTCCACGCACCCCCCTCCCCTCGTTGCCGGCCCGACTCAATTGCTAGAGCCGGTTTGTGTTCCCAGTCCGGCCCAGCCCACCTCTTCAGCATATTACCCCTTTTCTCTTCTAAAACCTGCATAAGGGAGTGAGAAGCAGTACCCGGGATGCTTAGCTCGACCCCATGGACAAGAGCTAAGCTGCAACCTGTCATCTAGTCCGAACCTCGCTGAAGCTTTGTTCGACCAACCACCTCTAGCTTCCAGCCGCGGCCGGTAGTGGGGGAGGGTGGGGGATAGTAATGTATGGATTACGGGGGGAAACAATCACAGAAGGTCCTACCTCGCCGCTCTGCCGACAGCTGGGCAGCGGCTTGATATTGCACAGCCTCACGCCGTGAGGGAAACGGCAGGCAGTCCACGAACGCCGTGAGGGCAACGGCAGTAGTCCCATCGGGGGACTACACTTCCCAGCAAACCCCGGGGCCGGCGCACACCTCACACGCAAGCAGCACGCCCGGCGGCGCTTCAAGAGGCTCGCGCTTCACGAGCCCTGGGGGGAAACAATCACAGAAGGTCCTACCTCGCCACTCTGCCGACAGCTGGGCAGCGGCTTGACATTGCACAGCCTCACGCCGTGAGGGAAACGGCAGGCAGTCCACGAACGCCGTGAGGGCAACGGCAGTAGTCCCATCGGGGGACTACACTTCCCAGCAACACCTGGGGCCAGCGCACACCTCACACGCCAGCAGCGCACCCGGAGGCGCTTCAAGAGGCTCGCACTACTCTCGCCCGCGAGTCGCGCGCGGGAGCTGCCCGGTAGAAGCACGGGACAAGGGCGGGCCGTCTGTGGCCGTCCGGGGCTGAAGGAGGCTGGGCTGGGCTATCCCGCTAACATCTACGTCTTCTAATGGGTAAGAGAAAGAAACATTTGACTATTGAGGATGGGGGTAAAAACGCTAAGGTACCAAGGCATTCTAATTCCATTATGTCATACCTCTCCTCTGCTGTGGGGGCTCTAACTAAGGAGATTGCCAATGCAGAGCATGAATTGGGCATCGCTCCGACTTCCCCTCGACTCATAGCACCTTCTCATCCATCAGAGTTTATGGGGCCAGGCTCTACTAATATACCCAGTCTTCCCTTGGAACCACTTGTTACTATTGTAAATCCCCCCCTCTGGGTTTAACGGGTAATGACATTGTTCCTACCTCATCTGTCATATGCCCAAGCTGGCCCCCCAAACAAATAAGTGTAAAAAAGGGAAAAAAAGTAAACACGACGCCATATATTACTGGAATTTCGGACAGCTTGGAGGATAAACTTGAGGAACTTTTTGTGGCTAGGATTGAACCCCTCTTGGTGGGAATTGCCAAAGACATTGTGGACACCCTAAACACGTGCCTGGAAGGTCTTGTGAAGAAATGTTCCCTCATTGATAGACTTGTATGCTCTCTACCTTCCAACTCTGCTTTAATAAGCAAAGGTCTACCTGAGGAAGTGGGTGGGGTCATGGCACCAGTAGGTAATACGACAGATACTCTCCCCACAAGTAGCGTTATGCATAAAGACGGAAGGCCTCAAGTTTTAATACCAGTTCCCCCCCTACAGACGGCTCATGCTCCCACTTCGGGAATCCAGTCATCGGGCCTAACTCAGAGGATCTTACCCCCTCAGGGGAGGGCCATTCCAAGCTCATACAAACTTAATCTTCCCCCAGAGGCGTCTCCTCTGGTAGCAATGTTCATTGGGGTAGACCCTCTCATGGAAGGGGAGAGGGAATCTACCAGGGATCTCATGGCCAAAGTGAAAATGTGGTGCTCTGAGAAATGTTGTGGAGAGAACATTGCAGATATGATAATCCATGCAAGGAGGGTGGGCTGGATTGGTAAACAACCGAATATTACATACGGTGACTGCGTGGTAATACATTTTTGTAGGGCCGATGTAGCGGATAGGTTGTTCTGGGACGGTTCGGCGATTTCCATTAGGGACCACCTGAGACCCGTTCCTTTAGGCTTTTTTTATCAACTCCCAGCCCATTCCATACTTACAACTAACTACCAAGCTAGATGGCAGGGCATGAGGGTAGCAGCGGCACGTAGAAACGCTAACGTGGGCTTAAAGACAAAATCAACAATAGTCCCTAAGGTCCCTTTGATAGCCCAACCACAGGACCCCCAGGATTTAATAGAGGATGGTGGGCTGAGTTTGAGTAACCATTATGCCCCCCTGTCCGGCATGGACGATTCTGATTGACTATCAAACGTTGAGCCAACAGCGACTGTAGGGGGAAGAAAGCCAAACGGAGTAGCAGGATGCAAAATCCTTAGCTGGAATGTCGCAGGTATTAGATCTAAAATGAACGACACTGATTGGGTTAGCTTTATTACAGACCATAATGTTATCGCTCTGCAGGAAACCTGGGACACCTCATCCCGCTTTTGGTTGGACGGTTTCGTAGGTTTCGCTGTAGCTGCAAGTCCAAGTAATGCAGGTAGAGCTAGGGGGGGTCTTTTGACTCTTTTTTCACTTGATCTTAAAGGGTCACTGAAACAGATTAAGTATGACTCCCCGAATTGTCTGATTGTAGAAAGGGAAATTAGTCCTTCTAAGAGCACCCTATTCATTAATTTTTATAATTCCGGCAAGAAGGATTGTGGTGGCGATAACATTGCCGCACTGGATCTGTTTTTAAATTTAGTCAGTCATAACACTCATACTAACTATGAATATGTGTTAATGGGTGATTTTAATATTCACCCCTGTGACTATGGTTGCAGCCCAAGTTATTGCATGGAGACTATGGGTCTGGAGGTGTCTCACTTTGAGCACTCTAAAGCAGGTGAAGAATTGGAAGAATTTTTGGCCAACTTCAACTTATTTGAATCAGGGAATAGGGAGGGGGAATCTAGAATACCCACTTTTAAGGGGACAATGCCTGGAACAATTATTGATTACATTTTTGTGACCCCAGCCATTCTCAACCGAACCATTTCTTATCGCACAGTCCCTTCACCCCTTAGTGACCATAATCCCGTCCTCTTGGTGGTGGCATGGGGGGACTTTATTGGCCCTAAGCCGGGACAGGTCACCCCTGGACCTGCCCTACGCTCAATTGACCAGGGTAGACGGCTGAAGTGGGCGAACGTGGTCCCTGATGATTTTTAAGCTGACATTGGGCCGCAGATAAATGACCAGATCATGATTTGCCACAATCCATCCACGCAAGGACAGGACATCATGGATGCTTTCCAAACGATCTGCAGTAAAGTTTCTTTAAACCTCTTGGTCAAACAGGGGAAGGGAAAGACTAATCACTGCAGATGGTTTGATGCCCCTTGCTCAAAAGCCCACAAATCCCTAAAACTGGCCCTTAAAGCAATCCCTAGGGACATGGCACTGGTTGCAACTCTAAGAAAAGATTATAAAAAAGCCATTAAGAACAGACAGGACAAGATCAAAAATGAGGCTTGGGAGAATTTAATCTCTATCGATATTTTGCGGGACAGCAGGCAATTCTGGGCCGTAATCAACCAGCCTTACTTCTCTGACTCACCTAACTTAGACACGGACTGTGTCATCCCAGATGACAAGTGGTTGGCACATTTTAGTGCTGTTTATGGAGATAATGGTACCACCACCCAACCTCTCAACATGACCCTCCCTGAGGCTACTCCTCTGCACTTCAATAGGGCCGAGGTTGAGAAAGCAATCCGTGCCACTTCCAGGAATAAAGCCCCTGGCCCAAACGGGGTACCGGCTGATTTTTATATATATTCACCAGAACTATGGGCCGGTATTCTAGCAAACGTATTTACAGCTGCAAATAGCACCCCCTCCCCAACCACATGGGCGACTTCCACAATAGTCCCCATATTTAAAAAGGGGCAAAGGGACGACCCGGGGTGCTACCGGCCTATATCCCTTCTAGACTCTGCAATAAAGATCTTGGGTAGAGTCCTTTTGGCTAGGCTAAGGGATAGTCTGGAAGGTTGTGGTGGTTTGGCCGACATCCAGTACGGATTCAGAGAGAGAAGAGGCACGATTGAGCAGTGCTCTAACTTACACCTGCTGATTTCAAAGTATACGGTGGCCAGGGAGGAGTCAGTGTACCTAGCGTTCATGGACCTCTCCTCGGCCTTCGATTTGGTCAACAGGTCTAAGTTATGGGACACCCTCTTGAGTATGGGGATTGATGGGGCCTTGGTCAGGTTCATGGCCTCACTCCACCAAGAACTCTTTGCTGTGGTAAGGGTCACTAAAGAAGGTAGATGTACGTCCCGCTTTAATTCGAAGCGGGGCGTGAGGCAGGGTTGCATACTAGCACCCCTGCTATTCACAATTTATATCAACGGCCTAGGTAACCACTTAGAAGGGGCTGCGAGAGACGTTCCGCGTGTAGGAGAAGTTAAAATCCCTGCTCTCCTATACGCGGATGACGCAGTACTCATAGCTCGTACTGGCGTCTGTCTTCAACAGCTTTTGGATGCATTTGGTACCTTCATGGACCATCTTGACTTGAAGGTTAACTCAATCAAATCTCACACTATGGTTTTTGGCCCGCAGAAGAAAAGAGCCAGGGTAAAAATATTTAGATGTAAAGGTGAGGTAGTCTCTAGAGTACCAGTGTTCCCTTACCTTGGTGTGCTCTTCGATAACAAGGGTACCTGGGGACCCCAGGTAAGGGCCAAAAGCCTAGCGGTGACAAGGACATCAATGGCCCTCCTGGGCTTTGCCAAAAGGTTGGGCCACAGACCGATGGAAGCCATCGTAAAGGTGTATAACAGCAAATGCTTCTCTGTGGCTCTATATGGCGCGCCTTTATGGGGTTACGCACGTTTGGATAATATTCAGAAGGCAGAAAACAGATTCTTACGTTCTCTTTTGTGCCTTCCCCAATCGACCCCGACTTTTTCCACTCATGCGGAGGTAGGATTGGACTATGTCCAGGATAGGTTCAATCTGGCGCCCTTAATCTACTGGCTCAAGACATGGTTAAACACAGAACTAACCCATAACCATTTGATCATGAAAGATGTCATGTGCTTGGAGCACAGTAGTGCAATCCCATGGTTGACCTATTTAAAAAAACCTTTATGGACCTGGGACGGCCTGATTTATTTACTGACCCTTCTAGTATAACAAATCAAGACGTGGATACTATAAAAAAACAATTTATGCTAAGGGCAAGAATGAACCGTGAAGAAACTGAATTGTTAAAGCCTACAGTTAGACGCCATTACCTGTTAGTTAATTCACCTGCACTTGAACCTTACTTATGTTTTGTCACTAATTCGTTTCACAGGTTTCTTTTAACGAAATTTAGGTTTAACCTTATTCACTTTTATTTGGGCAGTTTTAATACTTGGACAAACCAGAGTTAGCACCACCCTGTACTTGTGATAATTTTTCTGCACAAGACACCATGCACTTTATTATGTTTTGCGATTTCTTTTCTGAACAGAGAAAAAAACATTTGTTACCTGTTTTAAGGGAAGCTGGCTTCTCCCAGGTGAGACCGGCCATGTTTTACCTACAATCCTTGAAAAATATTCGCATTACATTTTGCATGGCAAATTTCTTAGTGGCGGCAGCTAGATCAAGAACACGCAAGAATTTAGTAAATTTTCCTGTATAAATTGCTTTTACAGATTTTAAACTCTGTTTTTATGGTAACACCCTGTCACATGTATTCGATTGAAATGAAATTGTTTAATTGTATTTTATTTGTATATAATATGTTTTTATGCTCTTTGTATGATTTTTAACTAAATCGAATAAAGATAATTTGACTGACTGATTACGGAGTTCAACAGGTACGGAAACATATAAATAAATAAAACGAATTTCGTTGCCAAATGCGATGCAGTGCATGCAACGAAATTCGTTTTATTTATTTATATGTTTACTTACCTGTTAAACTCCGTAATCCATACATTACTACCCCCCACCGTGCCCCTTCCCCTCCCCACGTCACCGCCCGGCAGGTACTCCCACTACCGGCCGAGGCTGCTAGCTTCCTGATTTGACATATTCCCATTGAGAGTCAGGCATGGCGGGCTGATTGGGTGCACCTGCATGTAATGATGTCATTACGCAGGGCTTGCCTTTTTCCAGCCCTCCATTCCCACAAAGAGAAGTGGTACAATGGCGGCATGTGGCGCAGGTGTAATGAAGTCTGACCGGGCGCAGATGGCCAAAGCCGAGGGCGAAAGCCCCTCCAAGTCACCTGTTCCCCCTTTAAAGTTCAGTAAATGAAACTCCCCCACAGTGCAATGTTTATTAGAAGAAGGACTACCCAGAGGTTCCTGTACTGCCATCCTAGGGTCAGGCAGAGATGTAGAGTCCCCCATGGATGTGGGTTTCTGCTCCACCATCCAGATGTGGCAAAGCTCTATAGATTGGCAGCTTCCACCACAGTTCTGCGCCAGGTACAACATTCGCAGAATCTTGGGAGAAATATGTTTCTCCATCACATATTTGTCTGACAGATTGATTTTGCAGATGGGGATAAATCAAAAATCACTCAGTTCAGCAGCTGGAAGAATTCACAGCAGACTCCAAGCCCTAGCCTGCTCTCAGATGTGTCCCCTGCCCCCTCCTCTGCAGGGGGGCAGAGGAGAAACAGTTATATCTGTGCACAAAACTCAATATTCTTAACACTTAACAATTTGTAAATGGTGTGTCCCTTTATGACTCCTACCCTATTTTTGGAGAACTGGGTTGCTCGCTTCATGTAAAACGTATCAGTAGTTTCTGCCCCCACCAGTTTAAAATGTCACCAGCTGCCACTTTCAGGGGCGGTTTCTCCATTTGGCCTCTGGGGCTGTGCCCCTCTGAAATTCCTACACAGTCATTTATATATAAAATAGTAAATAGATCAATGTATTTAGAGATGCAATCGTATCTCTAAACAAATCGATGTATTTAGGTCTCGCCAGTCTGTCCCAGGCTGCCTGCCCTGCCTGTCTTCGAAGCCAGGCAGTAAGTAAATCAACTTTCTGCAGTGTGACGCATGATATAGGGCTTACCTTTCTAAAGCCCATCATTGCCATTGTAGTCTATGGTGGTGTGCACTGTAGGCCAGTGAGGTTTCGGCTGTTGGAGATTTCATCACTGTGTGATTCCAGGCGTCTGTCATTCACAGGCATCGATCCCGCCCGTTCCCATTAGTCACAAGTAGGAGTGGATGCAAGCACAGGTGATTGATAATGGTGAGTGCTAGAATGCTAATCTTGTGTTATGTATATTGTGCTGAGATCCCTTGTTAGGTTAACCTCCCCCACTGTGACACTCCAGGTCCTGGCTGCACGTCGCAGGCCCTGTTAGAAGTGGAATCTCCTGCAAAATTGATCCAAAAGACGAGCCGGGCCCTTGTTCCCTTGTGAAGTTGATCCAAATATCCGAGTCAAGCGCAAAGGGAGGAATATGTGCTTACAGCAGACAGTTCTCTGA
Source organism: Lissotriton helveticus (assembly GCF_964261635.1). Classification (NCBI taxonomy): domain Eukaryota; kingdom Metazoa; phylum Chordata; class Amphibia; order Caudata; family Salamandridae; genus Lissotriton; species Lissotriton helveticus. The sequence continues at coordinate 21,434,909 of NC_136071.1, read as the reverse complement.
GGTATGACATTAAAACTGGTCCTTCATGTCTTAAGTTAACATTGATGCCAAAAACATAAATTGATTTATGAACAGTGAATGTTAAAAGTTAAGGTATTGCATGCCAGCGATTCGGTTCCTCTCTCATTCCACATGCTTTACTTAATCTTGAATTCCCAAAGAGAGTTAAGTATTTCATTATGTTATGTATCTGTATTTTTTTGGGGCATTTTATTCTTGCATAGCACATACTTTGAGTTGTGCCAGGTGTTTAAGAGGGGCTTTGATTGAGAACTCTGGCACTGACTGAGGCTGAAGACACAGCAGCGTGCCTGTCGGTGGGTTGGCCTCTCTGCTGAGCACACAGAACAATGTTCATGTATTCCAGGTGCAATTGAAATCTGTGAAAATGAGTGTGAAGGGGGTGCACAGATGGCAAAATATTTACAGGGCAAAAGCAAAAGGAAATAAAGTGCTTAAATGTGAGTGAGTGCAGTGCAGTACTTAAGTTGAGCTGGTGGTTTCTGGTGCTCAGCACTGGCAATTAATTGAGAGGACTGGGACTTATAACAGCTGCCACACGGTGGTGCTGTTTGTGCAATTTAAAAAGAATCAGAACAACAGTTGTTTAATAATTCAATATACATTAAAAACAACTAATACCAACCGCTCAAGCCATTCTTATAGCTTTGGGGGCCTTGAACAGACTGAATTGTCACACTTGTAAGAGTGTGATGGTCAGAAGTTGCGTAGGTACTGTCATTGGCAGCGTTGGCAGTGGGAAAGGGTGGTACAAGCTTTGGTGGCCTCCTGACGAGAGCCCTGGCGCTTATCTTTTTGCAATATAAGCACTGAAGAGATGCAATGAGGGGGATGCGAGGAAGTGCATTTGGGGAAGGTGTGAAGAGGGTGCTGAAGAGGAAAGAGAGGAGGCTGAAAATGTGCAGAAGGATGAGATGTGCAGACAAAAAGGGCATACGTTTCTAACATAAAGCGCACATAATTGAAGGGCAATACTCCCTCCAGAGGCCTCAAAAATATTTTATTCTGTCTCACGATTTCAGATTTGAAACATTTCCAATGTTAATTATTTACAACAAATCATTGTTGTCACTCATTTATCTTACACAGCTAATAACCGTTGACAAAGCCAATCGTACTGACAGGTTTTAGGTGTATGTCAGTTGTTGTGTTCTATATCTGGATGCAATAACATCTCAGAGAGAATCCAAATACCGGTCGGGTGGCACACTGTGAAAGTCACAGGCATTTATTTGACATGTTCCCTTTGGCCCCCTAATTTTTTGATAGCATTTAAAGACCTGTCTGCACACATTTCTATATGACTGATTGCATCCAGCAGCTGTGAGTGCTTCCCGGAGCCTGGTTAGAGCATTCTCTTCCAAAGTCGATGCGGCATACAGTGCAAGACACTTGGCAAGCACAAACTTTAAAGGGCCTGAAGTTGTCGCACTGTCCAATTTGCACGTTATAGTAACTGTTGAACATTATAATGCAGTAACGTATGGGGCAATGTTTAATGTGTTTAATGTTTCAGGACTAAACGTTCCCACTGCTTTATAGTGCTTTTTTACGAAATTAATTTGCTTTCAAATGCACCATTTGTCAATCTTTTTGAAAAGAATTCTCAGAATTTGTCCATTAAGCTTGCTTGCTTCGCTCGCTACATAAAAGTCATACCCAACATTTATGCCTCACCACTTTCCAATGTCACCAGTCGCCACTTTAGCCAGACACTAATCAGTGCTTCCCATTTAACTATAGAACCCTCAGGTGGGTGTAAAAGACGTCAAGTTCTGTATCGGAAGACTGTACAAAATAATTATGACCTGTCTCTAGGGCTGGGTAAAATGTAAACGATACCAGTGTAATTTGTGTAAATTGTGGGAATTTCGCATTATGCTTGTTACATGAAAATATGTGATTAGATCACTTGAAGTAATTGCATGTCATTAACAGTAAAAATGTGCGACAAATTGTGCAATTTGCTTAAAAAGTTACGACAAATGAACAGCAACAACAGAATGTGAGCAGTTGTTGTTCTCACTGTTTTTTTAAAATTTGTCTTTGAGACAAAAAACTTACAAAAGGACACATTTTACACTAAAACATAGTGTGAAATAATGAATTTGGATTTCACATAATTGCATGTAGTTTCATGTAGTGTCACGTAATTTTGATTAATTATGCGAAAGCAAATTGTGTGAATTTCACACACCCACTTTAACGGACTACAGTAACCATAATGCAGTAGCGGAAATGACCACTGATGCCCACACTCATTGAAACAGCCTTTCTGTCATCTACACACTAGCGCGAGGGCGCACTGTATCTATGGGCTTCCAGGCCTGAAGGTTTTGTACTTGAGAGCTGCTGCCTTGCAGACCAACATTCATACTGCTCAAGCGCCTTGAAGTCAGCACTTCCTATCTACTATCTACTCCCCTGAAGAGCTAGAAAGAAGACCAACCTCCTTCCGTCAGCCACTGTAGCTTATCGAGGCTTACTCTACGACGACCCTGTCCCCAGGCGAGCACCACTAGCCTGGTGTTCAATAATCTGAACACCCATGCCGGGCTAAAGTGATACAGCAGATGCGGCAGCATGACCATTTTTGCCAGGGCCAGGCGCCCCTCCATGGATAGAGGCGATGTCTTCCAAAAACTGATTTGGGATCGCAGTGAGTTTATCATACGAATGGGCTTTCCCTCCAGGAGGTCCTGTGTTTCACGAGAATATGGCTGTTTACAACACATGCGATTAGATCGCATGCCATTACAATGCTGTCGCTACAATGACCGCGTTGTTAGTACGCATACCATTATATCGCAAGTTGTTACAACGACTTGCTGTAGGGGGCGCACTGGACTTAGGAATAGTACTATTTACTATTCCTACTCCAGTTTGTGCAACAGCAGGGAAGGTGTTGGATTTTAAATCCAATACCAGCGCGCCCCCTACAGCAAGTCGTTGTAATGACTTGCGATGTAATGGTATGCGTGGTAACATTGCGATCGTTGTAACGACTGCGTTGTAATGGCATGCATTGTGGAGAAAGCGTTGTAAACGCTGTTTCCTGTTTCACTATAGATTTGGGTGCCTAGGTATTGAAATGCGTGTGGTGCCACAGGTAGAGAGTAGACATCATCACCAGCGGCAGAGTGAGTTGTGTATATGTGGCAGCAAAGGAGAACGCACAAGATGTATCTGCTTTTACACGGAGCCCCGTCAGCTCTCCAAACTTGGTTAACAACTGGTCTGCACCATCGAGTGCTCCATGGAGGTTTTTAAGATAGAGAATCATGTTGTCAACATACAAGCACATGGAATTTATTGTACAACCTATTAGGATCCCTACTCCCTACCTTCCCAAGGAAGCCAATGGCCAGCACAGACAGGAGCGGCGAAAGGGCAGCCCTGTCCTGACCCACCTGATATCTGATAAGAGTCAGACGTGTGAATGAATGAATGAAGCGGGATTTACACATGCGCGACTTAGCCCCATGGGCGTCAAGGCGCCTAACACCAAACTAGCTGAGGCACAAGATGGGTAGAGCTTACTGGTACGCATTAACAAAGCACCAAGTTTTCAGAGCCTTCCTAAAAAGATCCAGTGAGGGTTGTGATTTAATCTCAAGGGGAAGTGAGTTCCATAATTGGGGTGCCAAGATGGAAAAGGCCTTATTTCCCCATCTAACCTTCCTGGAGCGCGGAACTACCAGTTGATTAAGCTCTAAGGAACGTAGGCACCTTCTCGGAGCATATCGAGTAAGCCGGGATCCAAGCGCATCAGCAGGGCCGGCCATGAGGGCACGATATGTAAGGCAGAGTAGTTTAAAAGATACTCTCGAGATGATGGGGAGCCAATGAAGACTCTTCCTTGCCATGGTCGCTGAGGACAACCAGGGCAGGGCCAAAACAAATCGTGCCGCCGCATTCTGTACGACCTGCAAGCGCTGTAGAAAGCCCTTGTTGGCTCCGGCATACAGTGAGTTACAATAATCAAGCCTTGAGCCAACAAGGGCGATCACAACCTGCTTGCGTGCCTGCGGGGAGAGATAGTGAAGGATTCTTTTCAGAGTCCTAATAACCCCCCAGCAGGTGGCCACAGTTTTATTGACCTGGGTTTCCATAGATAGCCAAGTATCAAAAATGACCCCTAGATTCCTAGCAGATTGTGTGGGAGTGGGGCAGTTGCCTAAAGATGGAGGCCACCATTCACCTGACCACATGTCCTGGTCTTTGCCAAAGACCAGGACCTCTGTTTTGTCACCGTTCAACCTTAGAGAATTGAAAATCATCCACTCTGCAACAAGTTGCATGCAGGACCTAAAGTTGGAAGCTGTGACACTCACAGAGTGGGTCAGGGACACCATAATCTGCGTGTCATCAGCGTACGACACTACCTCCATCCCCTGAGATCTTACTAGTCTAGCAAGGGGGGCCACGTAGATATTAAACAGGGTCGGACTCAATGCCGACCCCTGTGGCACCCCACATTGCAAAGACTTAGCAGGGGAGAGGAGATCTCCAAGCATCACACGCTGCTCTTTTTGTTGTAGACAAGAGCTCAGGATACTAAGGGCCGATCCTGTTACCCCTGCCTCCCTTAACCTAGATGTTAACGTAAGGGGAGACAGGGTGTCGAACGCTGCTGTAAGGTCTAGCAGCACTAGCACGGTAGTTTGGCCCAGGTCTACTTTCCGACGTATGTTATCCGTGACCATAGTCAAGGCAGACTCCGTGCTATGAAGCTTTCTAAAGCCATGTTGGGACCCATCCAAAAACCCTGAAGCATCCAGAAAGCGAGAGAGATGGCAGTTCAGGTGGGCTTCAAGCATCTTAGCAGGGGCCGTCAGAAGAGATATAGGTCTAAAATTCTGCAGGATCCCTGGATCCAGAGTGGGCTTTTTAAGCAGAGGTTTTACGATGGCTTTCTTCCAGGCTACAGGAAAGATACCATGTTCCATCGCTTCATTCATAATTTTCAGCATGGGAGGAAGAATAGTATCCCTACAGTCCTTTAGTACTTTCAAAGGAACCGGGTCTAGGGGAGAGGCAGACTTCATTCTATCCAGCAGGAGATTTAATCCCTCCATAGAAAGCGCAGGAAAATGCTTGAGAACCTGGGATGAGTCACCAACCCAAGATTCCAAATGTTTAACTCGGGCGGAGTCCTCTTCACTCAGGAAGCTCCTCTGAGATTGTAGAGCCAGATAGATATCATCTATTTATTTTTTTAAAGAAGTCCGAGATGTTGTTACATAACTCCTGTGAGACTACCACGGGGTCAGGGGCCTGAAGAGAGCAGAGAGAGCTCACGATCTTAAAGAGCTCTTTAGAGGATGTAAGAGAACTAGTCAGGTTGGTGAAATAATCCTGTTTCTCCTTAATAACTCTGCTTTTATACTCTCGTATCTGGCACCTGTACAATTCCCGGTCAGTCGGATCCCAGGATTTACGCCAACATCTTTCCTTCCTTCTACATTTTTGTCTAAGAAGCCTCAGAGTTTCCGTGAACCAGGGGCTGTCGGTTTTTGTCGCGCTACATATTTAGATGTGGCGGGGGCTAGCTCATCCACTGCTTCAGAGATAGAGTCGGCAAGCTCTTGTGCTGCCTCATCTACCACCAACTGAGATGTAATATTAACATTTTGAATAAAAGGGGCCAGCGTCTCATTAGTAATATTCCTAAAATTTCTTTTAAGACAGTTCTTAGTGATAGCCAAATTACCCTCCATATTGGGCGTATTTAAGTATAATGGTACTGCTAGATGATCAGACCATACTATCGGCAGGGGAACGCCGACTGTTAGCCTGGAATCGTTAGAAAACACCCCATCAAGGGTATGGCCAGCCTTATGTGTCGGAAAGGACACCCTTTGGGCAAAATCACCTGCGTCCAGGGCGTTAACCAGGGAGGATGTATCTGTAGATGCCAAATCATCTAAATGAAAGTTCATATCCCCAAGAATAGTAAAAAAGGATCTCCCAAAGTAGGGTTCCATAATTCTAAAAAGCTCAGGGCAAAAGTTGGCTCTAGGTCCCGGAGGTCTATATACAAGAATTCCAGTGAAGGAGATCGAAGGAGCACATACAATGCAGAAGTATAGAGCCTCAAAGGGATCCGAGGGGACTGATAAAGATTTTACAGTACAGGAGAGGGTAGTTTTATAAAGAACTGCCAATCCACCTCCCCTGCGTCGCACTCTATCCAACCTGTGAAGTGCATATCCTTCAGGTGGTCCCTGGCCTTGGGCGCTGTGTATGATAATTTCACCCATCGATTTTATTCTGGGGGTATTTCGTGTCTAGTGAATGCCACTAGCATGAAGTTCCATCCCAGTGTGTCGAAAGCCTGATGTATATGCAAGGATAAACAGACAGAAAACGGGCACTGCCCACGGACGCCATCCATGATA